>NC_048602.1:380000-397500 GCF_003668045.3 Cricetulus griseus | reverse complement strand
TGGGAAAAGAAACAAATTCGCCTTACTGAACTAAGTTAAATAAACCACACTGGAATTAAACCAGAAACCAGTTAAAAACGGCTGGACAGTCTACAATAGCCTGAACCCTGAGCAGAAAGCTACAAATAACATGTGGGGCAAAAAAAGAAAAAAAAAAATCCCCATGAGAATTTAAAAATGTTTTGAACTAGACAAAAAGAAAACACAACTTATTAAAGTTTGAAAGCACAGAGAAACCAAGTCCATCACCAAGGCTTCAGACTTGGGACACCAGGAAAAAAATAGATTAATTCTAAGGAATAAAGGAAATAGTAAAGCAGAAAGAGAGGGTTGCATGGTATGATGGAGAGCACTCTACACTCTGAACCCAGAATTAAAGTGGAAAAAAATCAAGAAAATATAAGCAAGAGGTCAGTTGGGGGGTGGGGTGGAGAAATCAACCAAACTAGAAGCTGGTTTGTGACTAGTAAAATTAATAAGCCTCTGGCCAGACAAAAATAGAGAGGACATAGGTTGGAGATGAGAAGAAAGTCAATACAAATCCCAGGAAGACTAAAATGATGACCAAGGAACACCAGGAGCTCACTCACGTAAAGTGAAACAATTCTTTACAAGCCACAAGCCACCAAAACTCACCCAAGGAGACATACATAATCCCAGCAGGCCTATAAAGACATCATGTAGGAACTTTGCAGGACAGAAAGCACCAGGCCGAGAGAAATTACCTGGGTACTTTCATCAGTATTTAAGAAAGAAATCTGTTCATCTCTTCAGAGGATGAGGTGGGGAGAATGTTTCCTGGGCCACCTGTTGAGTTCCAGAACCCAAACCAGAAAACGGTATTATAAGAAACCTCAAGGGTTTCTCAGGAGCAGAGATGCAAAACTCTTCAAGAGAGAATTCACTAACGGAGTCTAACAATATCTGAAGCTTGTGAGATCCAATGCACCACAGCCAGCTGAGATTTATCTCAGGCATGGCAGGCTCATTGAGTATTTGAGAATCTGTTACTGGAGCACTAACACATCAGATGAGAGAGAGAAAAGAAAAAGAGATCATATCAACTGATGAAGGGCATCCATTCATATAAAACATCCATTCATATAAAAAATTAAAGTCTTTTAGTAAACTAGGAAGAGGAAATGTCTTCCATTTAATAAAGAATATCTCAAAACAAAGTACCACCCCATGGCTAACATATGTAACAGCGCCAACCTTAAAGCTTTCCCATTAAGATCAGACAACCTTGTAACTACACTAGAAACTGTTACTAGTGCAGTAAGACCAGAACAGGAAACAAAAGATACACATATATAACTAAGATGGAAGTAAAATGATCTTGGCTCATAAATGATCTCTGGAGAAGAGCCAAAAGAATTGGCAAAATCTTCTGGAACCATTACACAAGATCACCACAGCCCAGGTTAACAACCTCCCTACATACCACAAACATTAAGTACTTTACACCCCAAAATGAGTCTATTTGGTATAAGTCTCATATGTGTAACAGTGATACAATGAAAACAATACCCCCCCAAAAAAAATAAAGAAGGAAGGAAGTCCATGTTCATGGTTAGGAAGACAATACTGCCACAGTATCAGTCCTCAATTTGATCTGTAAATTGTAGTTATAATCCTAGGAGCTTAACTTGGAATGTCAACAAAATGATCTTAAATGTTGCAAAAACAGGAAGCAAAATGCCTAGAAGAGCCAACACAGTATCAAAAGCACAGAATAGAGTTGAAGGACCAGCATCACCAGCGTTCAAGGCTCAGGATAAAACAACAGTGATCAAGACAGTGTGGCATTAGTGGGAAATGTCATGAACACGTGAATGGGACAGAATACAGGGCCCAGAAATAAGAGAAGCGCAATTAGAGTCATCTGACCTTTCGTTAATCAGAGATGTAACACAGAGGAAGAAGACACCTTTCAAACAAGTTATATCTGAACAACTTGGACACAGACGTAGGCTCTTCATGTTTAACTCAGAATGGATCACAGACCTAAATAAAAGTGCAAATCTGTAAGTCTGAGATCAGTTGAAGAAAATCTTCAAGAAAGCGAGTTCAGTGACAGTGTTTTAGCATATGAAAGAATAGATGAGGTTCCCTGGAATTAAAAGGTTCAGCTCTGTAGAAAGTACTGTTAAGAGAATGAAAAGATAAGAAATGGGAGAAAAATCATTTTCTCTTTGTTGTTGTTGCTGTTTTTTGTTTTTCGAGACAGGGTTTCTCTATATAGCTTTGGAGCCTATCCTGGCACTCACTCTGTAGACCAGGCTGGCCTCGAACTCACAGAGATCCGCCTGCCTCTGCCTCCCGAGTGCTGGGATTAAAGGCGGGCGCCACCAACGCCCAGCAATCATTTTCAAAAGACTTCTGTGATAAAAGATATACACACACAACTCAAGTTTAATAAGAAAACCACCTGTATAAAAAAAAAAAAAGTGCCTAAGTCCTTAACAGATCCCACACCAAAATGACAGACATCAAGTAAGCATTTGGAAAGATGTTTTATATTGTGTGCCACCAAAAGGTACAAATTCAAACAAGTCAGAACCACAAACCTATCAGAACAGCCCAAATCCCAAAGACAGATACCAATCACTGGATGGAACAGAGAGTGTGTCCTCATTCTGCAAGGAAGCATGGCAGAGATTTACAAAAGCAGCTTACTACACAGTCCCCCAAACCAGCCATTCATCAAGAGGCTGGAAACATATCCACCCGCCCACCCACCTGATGGTTGTGGCAACTCTGAGAACTGCGAACAGCTGGGAGCAACCAAAGTATCCCTTACTTAGTGAGTGGACAAACGACAGCACCTCCCTCATGGAACATTATGTTAGAGCCGTGAAGTCACCAAGATTTAAAGAAGCTGGCCCACAAAGCCTACATGCTCCATGACTGCAATCATTGCCATTTTGGAAAAGACAAAAATTTTTGTGGAGAGGACCAGTAGGGACTGTTGGGGTGGGGACACAGAGAGAAGGCACAGAGACATGGCACAGAACTTCTAGGGCAGTGAAACTACTCACCCTCGTGTACTTGTCCAAGCTCACAAAATATACGGCACAGCAAGACTGAAACTCCCATTAAAACATGGACTTCGGGTGATATGTCAACAGGAGACCAACAATTGTATGGCCAGGACAGCTAGGACTGTTACAGAGAAACCCTGTCTCAAAGAAAACAAGTATGTATGCCTCATGTGTGCAGTACCCATGGAGACCAGAAGAGGACATCAAATCCCCTGAAACTGGAGTAAACAGATGGACATGCATGTGACTGCTGGGAACTGAACCAGGACTGCTGCAAGAGCCGCCAGTGTTTTAATCCCTAAGCTATCTCTCCAGCCCGTGTTATTATTATTGTTGCTTGTTTGATTGGGCAAAATTATCAAAATGTAATCATTTGAAGAGTCTAGATGTTAAAGAAAATTTTCACACGCACACACACACAAATAACCATTTCAAGACTCTGGAAGTATAGCACTACTTTGTGTTTATTTAAGTAAACATTGGGCAGGAGACGGGGGGGGGGGGAATCTTTAGAGACAACCTCTTTCACAGTAGCCCCTTCCAAGCTGGGACAGCTCATGAAACTTCTGTTGAGGGAGGCAGACTATGCTGGGTCCTTTTATATCCTCTCTGAGAGGAGAGAACTCCTCCAAAAGACCAGGCTGTTAAAGCAAGCCTGTAGGAATTTTCCTAATTAGTAATTGATGGGGCAGGGCCCAGCCCATTGTTGCTGTGGATACCCCTGGCCTGATGGTCCTGGGTGCTATAAGAAAACAGGCTGAGCAAACCATGAGGAGCAAACCAGTAAGCAGCTCCCCTCCATGGCCTCTGCATCAGCTCCTGCCTCCAGGTTACTGCCCTGACTTCCCTCAGTGATGGACTGTTACCTGGAGGCATAAATAAACCCTTTCCTCTCCAAGTTACTTTTGGTCGTGGTGTTTCATCATATGAATAGAAGTCCTAACGAAGACACTGACTATACTTCAAACATGGCAGGAAAATCCATCCAGAGGCTTTTCTGAAAATAACAGCAATTTCGTGGCAAACAGATTGGAAGACCCATTTGGCTGTGAGGGCAAAACAGTGCCTGGCCCAACCACACTGGCTACAGGGTTAACAGTAAGAACCAGAGCAAGGCAGTGATGGGCCTCTATAACTTCACAAGGCAGGAGCTATGAGCACGCTGAGTGCACAACAGGGAAGGAGCCAGCTCAACTGGCTCTAGGCAAGACTAGAAAGTTCCAAATTATGGGTGTGTTCTCCAAGCCTCAGACATCTGCTAGCAAAACTGAAAACCGTACTGGACCTGGACATGAAAAAACAATGTCCGACCAATCTCAGGCTATGTCACCAAGATACACTGGCTCAAGGTTGACCAGTAAGTAACCAGATTAAAAGAGAATTAAAATAAAAGGCAAAAGATATCAGAGGCTGCTTACTGGGAGTCACTGTGCATAACCAAATGAACAAAAATAAAGTCGCATAGGAAGGACCAGAATGTGGAGTAATTGTTATTTTAGTGTCCTGTTTTAAGCTGGCTTACACATGACATAAACAGAAGCTCCTGGGGGAGGACCTAATGGTTTAGCAAATACACTTTAAAGCAGCAATTATGATTATGTTAAAGAACCAAGGGGTTAACAGCACACGGACAATGCCATAGAGAACACCAACAAAGACATCAGCATTATAAGAGAGGAATCAGTTGGATTTTCTGGAGCCGAAAAGTAACTAAAGCAAAAGCATCACCAGAGAGATCCAGGCACCCATTTGAACACAGAAGAATCAGAAAGCACAAGATAAGTCAACAGGAATTACATACTCAACAGAGAAAGATAAATGAGAAGGTTCTGAGGAGGTAGAGATGGTTCAGTGGTTAAAAGCATGTCCTATTCCTGCAGAGAACCTGAGTTCAGTTTCCAAAACCCATCTGAGGTAGCTCAGTCAACTGTACCGGCAGGTTTAGGGACCGGACGCCCTCTGGCCGCTGTGGGCACACACATGGTACACACATGGTACACACACACACACACAGTACACACACACACACACATGCACGCACACACACAAGTGCGCACACGCATGCGCATGCACACACACACACAGTACACACACACACACACACACACACACACACACACACACACACACGGTACACACATAGTACACACACGCATGCACACACACAGTACACACACACACACACACACACACACACACACACACACACACGGTACACACATAGTACACACACGCATGCACACACACACACGCACACACACACGCCATACACAGCTAGTACTGGAAAGGAGGACATTTAAGAGCCAGGAAATAGTTTGGAGTTTTTTTAATCTGGGCCATAAAAAAAATTTTTTTTAAATGTCAGAAAACCTTCTCAAGTTAATAAAAAGCATTAATCTACATCCAAGTTCAATAAAATCCAAGGAAGATAAGTACTAATATAGCCACTCTTATACAAATGAAAAACCTGAGCACAGCAAGAGAAAGCAATTCATGGAGTCCAGGGAGACCAAACCAAAGAGCAGTTGACTTTCCAGACCAGCAACAACGGTGGAGCAAGGTACTCTCTCAAATAAAGACCCTGTGTCCAGTGAAACTGCTTCCAAAGGACACAAAAGCAAGGGTGTTCCCTGATAAAGACAGAATTTACAAACAAGGGATTTTCTTAAAAGGTTCGAGGAAAAGACACCAGATGGTAATTTGAAACCACATAAAAAATTAAGAGACAAACGCAAAGGTAATTATGTAGGTAAATATGAAATATAAACAATTTTTTAGTTTTCTCCTCTTATTTAAAAGACAATCACATGGAAAAGGAAGTGTATAGTTTTGAAGTATTATAGTAATAGGACAGGAAGAAAGAAGTGTCACATAGAAACCAAGTTCCTACATCTGGCTGGAATTCGGCATCCCTCAACAGCAGAACTCAAGAAATGCCCGTGGGGGAACTCATTCTGATGGGTGGGATCAGACACACAGGTCCATCCACACTCCAGAAGAGTGCCCTCAGCTAGAACCAGAAGCCAGTACCCGAATCTCAGCCCTGAAACCGTGACGAACAGTTCAACCTAAAAGAGATGCCTGTAAAATAAAGCTTAAATAACTAAAAATGCACTTTAAAGTGGAATATCTTGTGTTCAGGCATAGGAGTGTCTGGGAGGCAGATGCAAGTGAGGCCGAGGGCAGTCTGGTCTACACAGGTGAATTTCAGAACAGCCAGGCTACAGAGAGACAACGCATACGCCAAAGAAAAGTGTAATTTGGGGGCTGCTGCTTTTACAGAGTACCTGTTGCTCTTGCAGAGGCCCTGGGTCTGGTTCCCAGCACTCACACGGTGGCTCACAACTGCCTGCAACTCCAGCTCCAGATGATACAACTCTCTTCTGCTGTCACAGCTCACCCCCACATACACACATTCGGGCACACACCCATACAGATAAAAATAATGTCATTTTCTAAAAATTAAGTACACATTAAAAAAGTTGACCAATGAATTAAAGATCTAAGTGAACTAAGGAATTCTAACAAGGCTCCCTGGAGATTATACGCCGCATGTCTAAAGAACACCTGCGGAAGATTAGCTTATTTCTTATATTTTTGGTTAACCGCTGAGCCATCTCTCCAGCCCATCTTTGTTCTTTAAAAACTTGCTTACAGAGAAGGCAAATTTGTAAATAAGTATGTAACTGAACTTCCAAGATTTTTAAAATATTCCAATAAGAAAAAAAAAACTGTAAGTTACATATATGATCAATTGGAAAGAAAACTACATTTTTAAAATGTGGAAAATGTGGTTATTTGTTAACAAATTTTGAATTCCCCCTAATGTCCTGTACTGTCCGAAATCAACATTTAAGAAATTATGGGGGTGATGACTGAGTAGAAAAAGTGATTGCCTGGCAAGCACAAGGACCAGAGTTTGACCCCCAGCCATGCATTAAAATGCCAAATGGTTATGGGACCCCCCTCCCCCAGTAAACATGTGTAGACACACATATGCACACAAATGCACACATACTCCAAAAAAAGTATCAATGAAATGCAGATATGTGTATGTCTAGACCATGTCATTTATAAAAGAACAATGCAAAGACATTTAAAAACAGATTTGACTGGGTTATTAAAGAAATTAAAGAGCAACTGGGTAGATGGTCCATCAATTCTACCTCCAGGATCTTCCATGAAGACACATCTCCAATGACACAAAATACAGTCAGATGCATTAACCACTGTACTATTAAACATAATGGCAAAATGTAGGAAACCCCTCAATGCCTTACGGAGGAAAAACGTTGAAGAAACAGTAGAACATTGCATCTCCGTGTCTCTAGGAACCTGTAGAGAAATCACAAGGGCATACTACTCACTAGAAAAATGTACAATGGAGAATGCCATCTTTCACATAAGTAACCTTGAGCATATTAAACACCCATGCATACCAAAACCCCCAAGTTTATACCAATGCTTTATTCTATCTAGTCTAACACCAAACAAGCCATTTCAATCTGTCCCTGACTTCTTTGCCCAACACTGAAACTCCTGACATAGATACACATGCATACACACACAAACACGTGCCTGCTATTTGTGCAGAAGTAAAGGTTGAATCAGAAACTGAAACCATAGGTTACTTACAGTCCGCAGATGGACTTGGGCATCACCGTTTCGGTGATGGAACCGGGACATGGAGTGAAGCCACAGTAAAATACAAAGACCAACAAATCAACCCAAGGGGCCACACAATCCTAGTGAAGGTGAGGAAAGTGTAAAGGGAACACACAGAACCAATCAAAGGAACTTGGGGCACTGGTTTCGTGACTCCTACTATAAGGAACTGCACCCAGTGGAACACAGTGTGTTTCTCCCAAGAGTACAAACGAGCACCACTCAAATTACCTGCGTGGGCTTCGCAGACAAGGGTGCATAAGAGCCAGGCTAGCCGACGGCGGAAAAAGACGTCACAAATATGGACAACCAAATGAATCATGTGGTGTGTCAGATTCGAATCAAGTCTCAGTACAAAGGTATAGTTTTAACATGCTCAGATACTAATGTGTATCTGTTAGCTTACATACACGTCCAGCTCTGCCGGCTAGATAGGCTAGGCACCGACACCTCAGTGGCTATACACATGGAAACAGCTGCTGGTCTATAGGCACCATTGTCTTAGGAATGAGGGTTCCTATTTGGGTCTCAGCAGAAAACACAAACACACTGTTGAACACTTTCTCCTTGCTTCTACCATCATGGCATTCTGTGAGGGGGGACTTATTTCAAAGAAGAAACACAAATACATAAAAGCAGGCTCAAAGTAAGTTCATGAACGTGGAACATCATTTAATGACAGCACTCTTGAGGTCACATGTTGAAAGAAACAGCTGTCCTCCAGGGAGGCTCCTACCTGGCCGTTCTCACAGAAAGCCTCGCTCAAGTGGCAGCTACGGAGGAGGAACAGGGTGCTCCTGGAGAGGGTGTGATGTGATGGTTTGGTTTGGGAGTTGGGTAATCAGAAAGGAAAAACCATTTTTAGGCACAAAATACACGTACAGATGATCAACATTGGCTAGGAAAACATTATACTTTTAGGCAGTCTTTCAAATTCAGTCCCCTGTTCTAGCTTGTCCATTAATGGATTCAAGTTCATCCCTTTATCATTAATATACATATTTCATAAACTTAGACAGTGGCATTGCTCTAGTTACAACTTTGACTTTTCTAGGACATCATTTCACTTTGTTTAAGCAAGAATTCATTAAAGAAACTATAAATAACCTTTAAATATTTAGCCATGAATAGGGGGTGGACTGGGGTTGATGGCTTATTTTAGTTCTAATGCGAATGCTTTTTAAAAGCTACATTTTAGCATGCATCAAGCTATGATCAACACTTGCACTGTACTGGTCAACCTGAGACTGAATGTGTCTTTAAGGCGTTTGGCTACAAGTAAATACATTTTTTTTTCTTACTGGTAGCAAAGCAGCCTTGAAGAATGAAAATATGAGGAAGACTGAAACACTTAAAAAAAAAATCTTTATTTTAAAAAATCTGTTTTTTAAAGCATCTAGACAAATTTTTCTCTCCCAAAGAACAATCCCAGCAAAGACTGCATGCACAGGGAAAAAGAGATGCTTGCGGGAATTCAAGAATCTGTGTTGTGGTCTGGTAGCATATACACAAATCAAAGACATTTTTATACACAATTCTAAACCAGGAAGTTCACAACATTTTAGAAACCAAGTTTCATAAAAATTTTACTTGCAAAAAAAAGTTGTACAAAATATTCTTCTAGTCAAAATTTCCCATAGGGTTTGTGCAGCTTCTTGCCTTAAACACTACAGTATGACATTCAAAGGAAGCTTTTCCAAGAACCACCTAGTTGTATAACCTACAAGAGATATGTAGATTTTTTTAAAGTGCCTTTAAAATGTGAAAGCAAGTAATATAATTGTTGATTCTATTTGAAAATTTAAAATTTCTTTAGCACAGTCCATATGGCAAGCACAACATCACAGCTGGTACAAAACTGCCTGTGTTTAGTTGGAAACACAAAAACAACGCATGACAGTATTCTTTGAAAAGAAAATCCAAATGCTGCTACTGCATCCTAAGGCCATAGACAGTACTCAGAGAATTAACAAAGCCAGCAGAACGTCACAGTATTCAAACATTTACTTTGACTTTTTAAATGCCACTGAGAAAGGTGAGAGAGCTGTTGCTGCCAAGTGAGCAGGACGTCTTTCCAACTCCATGGGCTGAATTTGCTGTGTGTCCTCAAGTGAAGCTTGAGCTGCAGAGGGTGAAACCCAGCTCCTCTCTAGTTTCTCTGCTGCAGTCTGGCAGCTTTGAACTTTGAAACCCTCTTTGCAGGTTCCTCAGATCCTTCTGACAGAACTTCTTTTCGCTCTGGAATAGTGGGTAGGACATGATGAACAATGGCTGACTGTGGTGCTAAGGGGGGTAATGAGAACTCTTTTTCTATTACAGTTCCAGAAAAAGCCTGTAAGACAAAAGTGTATGCTGTTAAATATAAATAAAACGCACACAAAAACCTTTACTCTCCAATACCAAGACTTTTTTTTTAAGAAAACTAAAACTAAAATAACAATTTTGGATAATAATCATCAAAATACTGATTGCTCACAGAAACCAAGTTTAACATCATTTTTTGTTTGTTTGTTTGTTCTCTCTGTGTAGCCCTGGCTGTCCCGGAACTCACTCTGTAGACCGAGCTCGCCTCAAACTCAGGAGACCCACCCGCCTGGGATTAAAGGCGTGTGCCACCACCACTCTGCTTAACATTATTTTTCAAGTACACAGAATTTTTTTTATGATGGGCACATAAGAAAACAAAATGGAAGCTGGGTGTGGTGGCGCACACCTTTAATCCCAGCATACAGGAGGCAGGGGCAGGGGCAGGGGCAGGGCAGGGCAGGGGCAGGGCAGGGCAGGGCAGGGGCAGGGGGCAGGGCAGGGCAGGGGCAGAGGCAGAGGCAGGCAGATCTTTGTAAATTTGAGGACATAAGGCATTCCAAAACAGCCAGCACTACACAGAGAGACCCATGGAGGGAGGGAAGGAAGGAAGGGGGGAGGAAGGAAGGAAGGAAGGAAGGAAGGAAGGAAGGAGGAAGGAAGGAAGGGAAGGAAGGAAGGAAGGAAGGAAGGAAGGAAGGAAGGAGGACGGAAGGAAGGAAGGAAGGAAGGAAGGAAGGAAGGAGGACGGAAGGAAGGAAGGAAGGAAGGAAGGAAGGGGAGGAAGGAGGAAGGAAGGAAGGAAGGAGGAAGGAGGAAGGAAGGAAGGAGGACGGAAGGAAGGAAGGAAGGAGGAAGGAAGGAAGGAAGGAAGGAAGGAAGGAAGGAAGGAAGGAAGGAAGGAAGGAAGGAAGGAAGGAAGGAAGGAAGGAAGGAAGGAAGGAAGGAGGAAGGAAGGAAGGAAGGAAGGAAGGAAGGAAGGAAGGAAGGAAGGAAGGAAGGAGGAAGGAAGGAAGGAGGGAAGGAAGGAAGGAAGGAGGACGGAAGGAAGGAAGGAAGGAGGAAGGAAGGAGGAAGGAAGGAAGGAAGGAGGAAGGAAGGAAGGGAAGGAAGGAGGAAGGAAGGAAGGAAGGAAGGAAGGAAGGAGCAAGGAAGGAGGAAGGAAGGAAGGAGGAAGGAAGGAGGAAGGAAGGAAGGAGGAAGGAAGAAAGGAGGAAGGAAGGAGGAAGGAAGGGAGGGAGGAGGAAGGAAGGAAGGAGGAAGGAAGGAGGAAGGAAGGAAGGAGGAAGGAAGGAAAGAAGGAAGGAAGGAAGGAGGAAGGGAGGAAGGAAGGAAGGAAGAAGGAAGGAAGGAAGGAAGGAAGGAAGGAAGGAAGGAGGAGGAAGGAAGGAAATGGCAAACACATTCGCCATCTGCAGCTGGCTGTGGTGTCCACTCACACAGACACTACGCGGTGTCTGGGCTCCCTTATCTCCCTTTGACACTCAAAAGCTTTGCTTCACCAGGGCTGCTATTTCCCCTTGTGGGTCTTATGCAAGTTTTCAAGTTCTTTATTGCACTTTGCCTCCATTTTTTTGAAGGTCAGTAAAAATAAAAAAACGAAGGTGCTGAGATTAATGTGGATCAGAGCAGCTTTAAAATTCTAGGACAGTCAATCCAACGGCACAAATCACCCATGTCACCAAAAACCAGAAACACTCTCCCACTGTTTATAGAACTTCATCTAATCAAAACCAACTATGTTCAACTGGAATGAGAAGACTAAATGACATATAAATCGCCAGACTGTCTTGATGCCTCTTTTTATATCAAGAAAAAGGAAGGCCAAGGAGTCACTTTTTTAAACTGTCTAGTATTTGGAACCTCTCCCTTGCTAAGAACTTAAGCACAAACTGGAAACTTTAAAAATTGACACATGAAGTTTTGAGTACATTTTACTTAGTTTTGTCTACCAAGTGTTGAAAAACTAAGACAACATATCACTTAGTTTAGAAACCACTGTCAGTCAGTTCTTTGCATTTTTGCTCAAGTAGCCCACCTCTTCCAACACTTAGCTTTTTCTCTTTCTTTGAAACTGTTCGTGTGTGCCACAATGTACATGTCCAGGCCAGAGGACAACTCACGGGGGGCTGATGATTTCCTTCCAGGTGTGGGTCCAGCAGGACGGCAGCAGGCACCTTTAGCCAGAGCCATCCCACTGGCCCTCCTGCTTCTCTGTAAGAGACTCTCCGTTGCCCTGCTCTCTCGGCCCCACTACTCTGCATCTTCTCCCACATACAGAATGCCCCTCCCCCACAGCATCTGAGGCCAAGCTGCCGAGCTCAGAACACAAACTTCTAAACACTCCATGCCCTCATGATGAGCATGAAGCCTTCATATTGTCTTAAAAATGTGTCTGAAAAACAAGAAAGCACAAACTGAGGGTTCATGGATCTCCTTTGACTTTTTGGAATAAACCACAAAGAACAGGCCTGTGAGATATAAAACCCGGAACTAAGACACAGACCTCGGACGCTTCTGAGGGCAACAGCTTCTTGGGGTGGTTTTCCTGCAGTTCTTCCAAAGTGCTCCCCCTGCCCTCGGAGGCCTCCTCGCAGCTGAGGCTCCTCAGGACGCAGCGCCGGTCATCCCCATCCGCAGCACTGCTCTCACTGGTGTCACTGCACACACTGTTGTCTCTGCTGCGAGACTTGAGGATGGACTTCCGGGGCACGTACTCGCCATTCACGACATCCACAAAGACTCTAGGCATTCAAGAACTCACTTCACTTTAAGGGCTCACAACTGAGAAGAACTTCACAAAGATGTCTTCATTTTTTCCCTATAATTTAATCTAAGATTTGTTTGTTTGAGGTCATTTGTTTGAGACAGGGCCTCACGTAGCTGAGGCTAATCTGCCACCTGCAGATCCCAAGTGCTGAAGCCACACAGCTATCACCCAACTGAGTTTTCCTGCTAAAACGTCTTCTCTAAAATGTCATATTCAGAGTAAGCTTGCAACTTCACAGAATGTACCTTCTATTACTTTCAAAGATGAATGTGGGACCCAATAAAATTTAGTGTGCTACTTATAAATAGGTTCAGGTGAAAACAGCTTGAATTGCCAAAAAAAAAAAAAAAAAAAATTTATGCACACCACTGTGAAAACATGAGGAATTTCCACCAGTTTGCAAATGCGGGTCATAAAATGGCAGGTGTTTTCACTCTAACAGGTGAAATACAGGACACGCTCAGGACAATCGTGGCAGGCAAGTTCCACAAGGAAGCCCAGCCCCAGGGCTCTGGTGACATATGAAGAGGACTATGAGGAGGAAACCACCAGCACCCAGCTGCTCAGGTGGCAGGCTGTGTGGCACTTGGTCTCTCACTCTCTGGGCAGAGCCAGCGGGCCATCCCCACCCCCACCCCCAACTCTGGAAAGGGAAGGAAGGGCCAGACAGACACCAGGGCCTTCACTCGCCTGTAAATGTCAGCCGGGCTCCTGATGGCAGGCAGCTCGTGGGGAGCATGGCTCCCAGCACCACTCCTGCGTTTCCGTTTGGCTTCCTCTTTCTTTTCACTGAATTTTAAAGTGGTATTCTTCCCAGTGTTTATTCGAACCTACAATTGATTGACGAGAAAAAGAAAAACAATCAAAAACTTTCAGAAGAAAAAATCAAGTCCCAAAGTAAAACAAACAAACTGTATATTATCAGCAAGAGACACAGCTGAAATTTTCTGGCACTGAAATTGTGTGTGTGACCACGTCTGAGTCTTCTGTCATACTGCTACAGCTATACATCTCCAACAGCCTATTCTATCACTAGTCTTTACCACTGCATGAAAGGCAAAAGACATTTAAACTAAATTCCACACTGATGATAAGCCTCGCCTCCCCTGTTCAACTTACAAGTGCATCTGTGGGTTAACCCATGTGCTGAGAGCCTGAGTCACAGTATAACATCGGATAACACTTAACCATCTGACTGCTTAAATACCACTCGCTACCTCCAGAAAACAAATCAGACTAAGAAAAAGTCAAATGTGCTCAAGACCATAAGCTATTCAGCTGTGCTGACCAGGCATTTCATAATATTCCTTCTAAGAGTATTTGTGTGTTTGGCTTTATCTAAGGAAAATAAGAAATATTAAAAGCCTGGAGGGCGGGAGAAATCAACAATGTTTCAGTTTCAACTGATCAAAAAAATTTCAAAGACCCTTTAGCTTAATTAGAATTACAAAAAAAAAAAAAAAAAAAAAAAAAGAAAATACACATGATCCTTTTACTTTCTAATAGGGCAGAGAAAAGTAACGCTTAAGAAGTATCCAGTAAGTATTAAGATGTCTCCTTACACAATAACCAGATAAAACAGACTACCTTATGGACCCACCAGTGGGTTGGCCGCTTGCTACTGACCAGTTCTGCCTTACAGGCCTTCAGATTCTCTATGACACACACTGCAGACCCTTCAGCACAGTGCACAGAGCAGAGGGAAGGTGGGCAGGGGTGGACTGGTGGCAGCCTACCCTTCATCCACAGCTGTAATGTAAATGCTGGGCTTCTACAGTTAGGTATGGAAGAACAAAGGCTTTCGGTACTAAAGCCAAGTTTGAAAACAATGGATCACAAGATCTCTATAGTCAATCCGGCTCCAAAATGCTAAAACTTGAAACCCATTATTACATGTCTATATTTAATTTGTCAAAAAAAAAAGAAAAAGAAAAAACCGTCTTTCATTTCTCCCAAAATTTTTCCTTGTTGCTCAGGATACTAGTACTCACTTTCTTTGACCCACAGAAAAACAAACCTGATGTGCAATAAATAAATAAATAGTCTTATAGCCATTTTCAGATCCAAAAAGCAAACCAAATGCCCACAATTTAATCTTAACAGAGCCCTGGAATAAGGACAGGTGACTCACTGGAGTTTAGTGTGACACCATCACCTAACTACTCTTGTCTTTTCCTAGTAAGGTGCACTGGTCAGATGAACAGAAAAGATGCTCTTCCTGTTTGGTGGTATTAACAATCTTAATTACTGTTAATATTTTTCTCTTTAAAATTACAGTACAGATGATGTTTAATGATTCTTAAGTTATAAGAATACAAACCCTTTTAGGTTCAACAGTATGAAAGAAATATATTGTTGGTACAGAATTATCTATTGAAATAGTGTGGTCACTGTCATCACCATCCTCATCCTCATCTTCCTCAGTGTCATCTTCATCGTCATCATCATCATCTTCATCTTCTCCGTTGCTATGATAAGAATGTGAACCAATCACTGAGCGGTTCAAATGACTACTGGCTTGGCCATTGGGGAGCTCTGCATTTCGAGCATGCATGCTACAGCCGGCAGAGGCAGAGGAGTCTGTCACCGGAGGCGCCACATTCACACCCGTGCCTGTGCCTGGTTCTTCCTTTTCCTCCTCGGAAGACACTGTGTCTTCGCCATTTGTAATCACAGTATCAGGATTACTAGGTGAAGAAATAAGAGTATTAATAAGATCAAACAAATACAGACAATTAATAGAAGCAAGGTTCTTACACACTGTAGCTATTCAAACATAAGAACTCACAGGACACATGTTTTTATCTCTGGACACTGGCCAGATGTAGTATGAATATAATCAATAAATATGCCAGTTGTGGTGGTGCACACCCTTAATCCCAGCACTGGGGAGGCAGAGGTGGGTGGATCTCTGAGTTCAAGGCCAGCCCAGTCTACAAAGTGAGTTCCAGGACAGGCAGGGCTGCACAGAGAAACTGTCTCAAAAACAAACACACAGAGAAAAGGAAGGAAAGAGATGGAGGGTGGGGAGGAGGGGGAGGAGGGAGGGGAGGAGGGAGAGAGGGGGAGGGGGAGGAGGGAAGGAGGGAGGAGGGGGAGGAGGAGGGGGAGGAGGTGGGAGGAGGAGGGAGAGGAGAGGGGGAGGAGAGGAGGAGAGGGAGGAGGGAGAGGAAGGAGGGAAGGAGGGGAAGGAGGGGAGGAGGGGAGAGAGGAGGAGGAGGGGGAGAGAGGGGAGGAGAGGGGGAGGAGGGGGAGGAGAGGGGGAGGAGAGGGGGAGGAGGGAACTTGTAAGATGATACCTATCCCATTTCCTGAGACTAACTCCTGCTACACAGGAGTTGGCTCAGTATTCTCTCCCCACAACCCCCCACACCTGTCTCTCTTTCAAGTTTCCACATATAAATCTATAATAAAGCCTCTCTTAAACTAAAAGAGAAACCTTTAAAAATAGGTGCTCTATTTTTAAGAACAGAAATTAATGCACCAAACCCCAAAACTACAATATACTATTATTTATTATTATTTTTGACCTCAGAAATTTTTATGACAGCATGTATTGGAATTTCTCAAGATAACAGATCTCTACATGTGCACATGAACACATATTTACACACAAATGCACAATTATCACGCTTCATTCCATAAAGGATCTGAAGACCTTACAAAAATAAGCCAACTAAAAATGCAACAGAAATGAAATGACATCATGCAAATACAGAGAATCATGACTAAGCCTCCTGAAACCAACACTGGCTTTTAAAAAATGAACTAGTTAGTGCCAGTGATCAAAAGGCCCTAACAATTCATAGATGAAACCACAGAGGAAGTTTTTTGTGTCCTATTTTTCACAGAAACTAACTGCTGCATATGGTACATCATTTTAAGCAAAGTACTATAGGACCTTCTGAAGCAGCAAACTTCATATATAGCCTCTGACGGTTCTAAGTGAGTGCTAATGTGTATTTCAAATGACAGTTTGGTGAAGCTTCTTGTACACAGAACTACCTGACCAGATTACAAATAGCCTACTCAATAAACAAAGTTTGGAAAAGCAAGGACAAACATTTTACAGTATCAAATTTAAATTCAAAGACAATTTTTCTTTTGAACAAGCCATTCAAGGACAGACCATTATCTTGAGAACAGTATAAAATTATATAATTTAAAATTTGTTATTTAAGAATGGGGACTGTGGCAGTGTAGAATGCTTGTCTTGTAGAATAGAAGCATTAGTTCAATCCCTAGCACCTCAAAAAATAAAGTTTGGTCACCTTTAAATTTTTTGTTAGTATTTAATACAATTACTGACTATCAAGTATAATCACTTCATTATAATATTGTGAGATCTAAGTAACACAGATTATGGTTTTCAGTGTGGGTATGCATAAGAACAGCAATGTGCTTTCCTTAAAAAAAAAATTCTGCAAGAATACTGCCCATGTGAGGGCAGAAAGACTCTTGAGAAGTTTGCAGTCCCTGCATGGCCTTCAAGGAGCACACACTGTCTTATCAATGAGGAAAGACACACATTCTCTTGGAAGAAGAATGTCATTAAGCACCTATCAAGTTCACCCCGCAATTCTTCTTGTCTCTCTAGCTCTTCAAGTCGAGCCCATAATTCCTCATCAGCAGGCAAATCCTTGGGTTTTACATCATTTTCAAAATCTGCTTCGAAAACATTTGAAGTTTTTGGTTTGGAATGAGGTTTATGAGCAAT